>NC_072737.1:121105235-121121827 GCF_026930045.1 Uloborus diversus | reverse complement strand
CACCACTGTGTGCAAATGGTGCAAAGCGAGGACCCTACTTTTTCACCGTCACACCGAGGACCTACTGAAGGCGTTGTGTCAGAAGAACACTTATTAGATTTTTGTGCTTAAAATCATTTGATTAGTGCGTAACAACCTCGATTTTTTAATATTTCAAAAAATTTCAAACATGTTTTTTTTCAATGTAACCGAGGACCTCATACACAAATGTGTGCGGATGGTGCAAAGCGAGGACCCTACGTTTTCGCACGTCATACCGACTGGAGACGTTGTGTTAGAAGAACAATTTTTACATTTTTGTACTTAAAAACATTTAATTAGTGCGTAAAAACCTAAATTTTTTAATTAAAAAAAAATTTCAAACATGTTTTTTTTTTTAGTGTAAACGAGGACCTCATACACAAATGTGCGTTTGTACCTGAGAGTGAGGACTTTGCTCTCCTTTCATTATTCTCTTGGGATTTCTTGTGTTACTCAACTAATAAACTCTAACAAATAGTAGAATTCCAGTTATCCGAACTCCGATTATCCGAATCACTTTCGGAAATTTAGGAAAAAATTAAAAAATAAGACGGAAACGTACAGCGATTCGCAAAATAATGAATCTGTCTGCGCACTTTATTGCTGTATTTTAAGCGCACCACGAATATTTTTGAGATAAGCCACTGCCTCAGAGTGCAGTTCTTTATTGACTTCTAGTACAGCACTTATTAAGAACGTTTAATATATAAAAGTGATGGCTTTTTATTTAATTGAACGCTCATGTTTTTTTAATTAGGAGGACCTACTGAAGGCGTTGTGTCGGAAGAACATCGTTTTGTTTTTTATGCTTAAAATCATTTGATTAGTGCGTAAGAACCTCGATTTTTTAATTTTTTTAGAAATTCCAAGCATGTTTTTTTTTAATGTAAACGAGGACCTCATACACAAATGTGCGTTTGTACCTGAGAACGAGGACCTCATACACAAATGTGCGTTTGTACCTGAAAACGAGGACCTCATACACAAATGTGCGTTTGTACCTGAGAACGAGGACCTCATACACAAATGTGCGTTTGTACCTGAGAACGAGGACCTCGTACACAAATGTGCGTTTGTACCTGAGAACGAGGACCTCATACACAAATTTGCGTTTGCACCTGAGAACGAGGACCTCATACACAAATTTGCGTTTGTACCTGAGAACGAGGACTTCATACACAAATGTGCGTTTGTAACTGAGAACGAGGACTTTGCTCTCCTTTCATTATTCTCTCGGGTTTTCTTGTGTTACTCAGCTAATAAACTCTAACAAGTAGTAGAATTCCAGTTATCCGAACTCCGATTATCCGAATCACTTTCGGAAATTCGAAAAAAAATTTAAAAAGTAAAACAGAACCGTACAGCGATTCGCAAAATAATGAATCTGTCTGCGCGCTTTATTGCTGTATTTTAAGCGCACCACGAATATTTTTGAGATAAGCCACTGCCTCAGAGTGCAGTTCTTTATTGACTTCTAATATACAGCACTTATAAAGAACGTTTAATATATAAAAGTGATGGCTTTTTATTTATTTAATTGAACGCTCATGTTTTTTTAATTACGAGGACCTACTGAAGACGTTATGTCAGAAGAACATCGTTTTGATTTTTATGCTTAAAATTATTTGATTAGTGCGTAAAAACTTCAATTTTTCAAAAAATTTCAAACATGTTTTTTTTTTCAATGTAAACGAGGACCTCATACACAAATGTGCGTTTTTACCGCAGAACGAGGACTTAACTTAATCCATCTGTTATTCTCTCCAAATTTCTTGTAAAACTCAGCAAATGAACTCTAACAAATAAATGTTTAGCCATTTTAATTCTTGTCCCATAAAAGTTGACCAAAAAAAGAAAAGAAAAAAAAATGGAATACAAGTATCGTTCTTATTGGTACGTAAAAGTTTCATTTTTAAAGCAAAAAAAAAAAAAAAAAAATTATTGAATTTTTCTTAGTGCGTTAGTAGAAGTTTAAGTTTAGTAGAAGAATCGACACATGTTGTAACTTTAGTATTCTTTAGCATTGAGTACTAAACATTGGGTGTCCTGCGGCTTCCAAATCAAGGCGCATTTTTGGTTATATGGAACGTATTTCCAAAACGACATAGCTGGGAACAGTCATTTTATTAGAGCAAATGAAGTGGGAATTCAATAACAAATTTTGGGAAAAAATACATAAAATATTAGATAATAAAGGATTAAAATTTTGCAAATTAAAATTTTAACTCGCTTATTATTCCTGGCAGCAATATATTATGGTTATTTTTAGAGATGCACAGAATGCCATATTTTCCCGAATTCCGGATACCAAATATTCGGTTAAAATTCAAACCGAATATTCAGAAGAATACTTGCTTAAAATTTTTTACTGCAAGATTTTAATTTTACACCAATTTAAAATAGATTTTTTTTTCTGAAAAGTAAATACATTTGCATTTAACAACATAAACTTATCTATATTAAGTATAATTCTTAATTTAAAATAAAACATTCCAAAAGAAAAAACAAATATAGCGAAAGGCTAATGTGGTATATGTTTATCTGAAACTCTGCAAAAATGTATAATTAATTTCTTTCCTATATATGATTCGATAACTGATAAGTACGATAACATTTTGTGTAATAAATAAAGAATCTGGTGTTTCTTCCATAGAAAAAGAAACCCGAGTTGCTTAACATATCATTACAAATTACGATTCATTCATGTGAGTTTCTAAAATGTTAATCTCTTCGGAAACTGATTGATGAATGAAATTTAAAACTGCCACGCATTTTACATTTTTTCTCTTTATTGCAAAGGATTATCAAACTTTGATTACAACGATTAATTTTAATTAGGTTGTTTTTAAACAATATTTACTCTATCATTTGATGTAAAACTTCAGAAATTAAATTACTGCTAAATTTAATATCAGGTGATTTTCCATTTTTTAACTACGTATTTTACATGAAAAATTAGCAGTTAATGTTAGGTAACAATAAATGGACTTTATATATTTAATATTACTTAAGATAATGATTTTTTTTTTCTGGTTACTGTGTCATATTTAAATGAGTTTGTAATATGACGGCTAACGTGCTTTCATAAGATTTAAGAAAAATTGAAAAGCAAAACTATTTAGATCAACAACCGAGTATTTTCTCTTACATTAAAATTACTTCGAATCTGATAAAATTAGAAAGTAACAATTTGAACAAATTTTATACTCTGGTACAATGCTTTAAGTTTTATTCAATGCATAAAAAATGTGTTTGTTCTCTAATTATGGATCATTTAAACTTGTTTACTATTCCAATGCAGAATATTGAAGTATTTGGATACGCCGAACATTCGATTTTTTCAGTGGCGGATCTAGAACTCAAGCAAGAGGGGTGGGGGGCTAACCTCGGTCCAAGTAAGGAGTCACCGTTTTAAAGGGTCGTTTTCGTCGTTTTTGCGGATACTCTCAATATCGGTGTGGGGGGGGGGTAGAGAGACACACACCCTTATTTAAACAATATGAAATTTTTTTCTACAATGGATAACTCTCCCGTAAAAGTTAGGACTTTAAATACGGTTTTTTACTTCAAATAAACTTATATAGTATACTGAAGAATATGAATAATTTCGCGAACATATTAAAGGTCTGAAAACTCTGTATGCACCTCAGTTGGATATAAAGCTACAAATTACCGTCCCATGGCTAGAACTAAGACGAAATTGCAAGCAAACACCGAAAATGTCAGTTACAGCATACAGAGATAGCAACTACGTTCTAGCTTTATGCTCATGAGTCTGGATACTAGCCAAAACCATGCTCAGGCAAAAACTTCTTATAAAGCTGAGTAAATTATCACATTGGTAGATAAAAATGCATTCGCAGAACAGAAAGAGGCGTGCAAACATGGTATGGCTCCCTATCGAAAAAACGTAGATAAAAGCTAGAGTATAAACATTATACCCACTTATTGCTAGAGAAAGGTAGTAAAAAGAAGCGGATGCGTGAAGGGGGTCAGGACTCTCCGGGAAATTTGAAAAATTGATGTCAAAACTGTAATTTTTGAAAAGTTTTGGAGATTTGGTGGTACAGGTAGGTGAGATTGGGTTGAAGTTCCTTCCCGGAGTATTTTCCCTTACTATAGTCAATTTCAAGCTTTCTTAAACGATTTTAGGGAATCGAATGCTCTTTCCAGAAATTTCTAGAAAAAGAAGATTAAAAACGCAATTTTATGCTATCTGTGATGGTCCAGCGCAGGCCCGGATCTACGTACCAGCGGACCCTGCGATGTGCGGGGGGGGGGGGGGGCGCACGTCCCAAAGGAGCCCAACGGCCTAAGAAATATAATGAAGAAAATTGAAAAAAACTAGCATTAAGACTTATTAACATTGCAAATATACACTGCTGGCCTCTGGGAAGGGGCCCTAGAGATTTTAATGCAAGGGAGCCCAAGATTTGTAGATCCGGGCGTGGTCCAGGGGCTCTCTCTGAAAGTTTTTTCCTGCAGAACTCGGGAAATCATGATTATAGATTATGTGTGTTGGGGATGTTAGGAGAGGAAATTTTTGATGATTTACTTCGAAAAATTTTCAAAATCGGAATTTTTAAGAATGAGTTTTACTTAACTTCTGGTGAATTTAAGTTACTAGGTGGCTCTTCTCCGGAAATCTTTCGAGATTAAACACTCCAATTTAGGCTATAACTTGTGAAGTTTAGGAAATGAAGAGGGTTCGGAGACCCTCTCTGGAAAAGTTTCGCCAGTGAAGTCTGAAAGACGCAATTTTAGTCAATGATTGGTTATGTTTAGAAAATGGGAATTTTTGGAGTCTCTCTATGAAAACTCTCCGGAAATTCATAAAAGTTGCAGTCTTAGAAGAACAAATTTTGGCTCTGTTTAAAGACGTTAAGCGCGAATCAAACACACAACACTCCAAACATATTACACATCTGTTTCGTTTCAAATGTGCATATTTGATGCGTCTGTTCTTGGTTATGCAGAAGTAAAGTTTCAAATTTTACTTCCTATCTTTAGTTCTCATCCGCCAGGCGTTGGAAACATTATCACGGGAAGAAAAGCATTAGAATTAACGTTTGTTATTTAATGGGTTAAAACTTTAAATGTTCAAAATTACTTAAAAACTAATTTCAAATTGGTTTATTTCAGTACAAACCAAATTCATGGCATTAAGAATTTTATTGACTTGGAAATATTTTCCGATATCTTTTTCCTGTAGGGGAGTCAGGAGAAATGGGACAACTCTGTGTTCATGCCGCAATACAATGAAAAATAATTTCCTGCTGGTCCAGTATAGGTGCAGCACTTTAGACTCTCGCTGCTATATTTATTGGGCAAGCTAGAAAAGCTTTTTCATATTCTGTTTCGGAATTAGTGTAGCACTGTCGCATTTTCCCGACTCTCCTCTACCCATCTAACTTTTTTTATTTGAGTCTTATTCCCCTTATTCTGCTCGATTAAGGATATCTGTTTTGGGATCGTGCCGAGGCGCAAGGTCCCGGAACTTGGAGCCTACTGCTACCCTTAATTTCTAACGAAACAAAGTACAAAATTGTAAGGATTTTTTAAAATGTTACATAAAGGAGCATATTCAACCCTAACAGAATTCGATCGTATCGAATACGATCAATCATACCTACCAATAGTTGAAATTTTAACAAAGTACAAAATTACTGTACCTACCAATAACGCAGCCAGAAATTATTTTTACCATACTTGGAAGTAAATTTCGCGCTACCCTATTAGTATTTAGGATTCAATCAAATCGAACACAATCGAGTTGAATATGTCTCTAAGATAGAATACAGGAACTGAATTACACGATGATAAGTGTTTTAAGGGCTGATATTGCAATTGCCCTAATATGTGTGAAAATCAGAAACTTACAGAATGTAAACAGATAAGAAATTTTCACTGTGTAATTAAATATACCTAATTATTATTACTTTGTTGGTTTATTGAGTTTAAAGTTGACCAGTTGCCGCTGGTCAAAATTCGTATGCTCCAGAGCCACTTTTGGCCCCTGGGCCATGGTTTGGAGACTCCTGCTCTAAAGGCCAGTGACGGATTTAATAGAGGGCGGTGTGGCCATACAAACAAAATGTGAAATTGCTCTTTGCTACAAGCTAGCTATTGAAAGTCAAAGTATCCTGCTAACAGAGACAAAAGTCTTAGTTTTTGCATTGATGATACATTTTTAACTTCAAATAATAAAAAAAATTTGAAAAAAAAAAAAGAACCGACTTCAAAAGTGCTCTAAAAGTGAAAAATAATTTTATTCTTTAAACACCATCGATAATACTTTTAAACATAATTTTTGAAGTTGGCGCAAAAACAAAAAGTAAAATCCAGTGTAACATGCTTCGTTCATATTTTTTTCAGAAAATCAAAAATTAGGAACGAAACAGTTATATCGTTACTCAAATATGCTGTCATCAATGCATAATGTAAGTGGTAGTGAAGAACTGGGCCTGGTTAATTTTTTATAGTTATAGTTGAGTTATGGTTCTGAATGATCTTATCTATCGTTTTTGCGCCAACTTCAAAAATTATGTTTAAAAGTATTATCGATGGTGTTTAAAGAATAAAATTATTTTTCACTTTTTAGAGCACTTTTGAAGTCGGTTCTATTTTTTTTTTCAAAATGTTTTTATTTTATTCTTTTTAGTGTAAATGTATTTCAGAAATAGTAAGAAGTTACTATCACGAAACTTCACCTTATTTTTTTCATAAAAATGCCCCATACTAAAAAAAAAAAAAAAAAAAAAAAAAAAAAAAAAAAACTATAAACACGCCTTAAACTTCAAGCGATTGGCACTAAAGACTTATCTTTACTCCTTTCTGGAATTCATTTGCGTGTTAATTTAATTATAACCATTTAAATAATACGTTTTCCCAAACTAATTTACATTTCACAGTATGCAAGATGCTTGTAATGCAATCCTGTATCTCCTTACTTAGCCCCGATCATCTGCTATTGGCATAGATGATAACGATAAAGTACTACTAAAGTTGAGGCAAACGTAACCTGGTAGCATTGTGAAGGCTAAGCAGATCCTAATCACTGTATTACCTCGCTTCCACTTTAGGTTTACTCCCACTATTGAGCAATGACACTGAAGAAATTTGATGCTTGCTTCAGAGAAGCCTTCACTCAAAATCATAGGCGTCGGAACGGGGGGAGCTGAGGGAGCTTGAGCTTCCCCTGGAGTATTTCAGATCGACTTAGCTCCCCCGGAAAATTCTTTCACTGCTGTTTTTTGCCTTACACTGTTTACCTCAAACCTGATTTCAAAAATGTGATCTGCCTTTTTTGGGAATTTCGGAATTTCTACCCAATGAGCAACAAAAGCAATGAGCAGACGGAGTGGTCAGTGCACTTGAATTCACCTTCACCTTTTTTTTCACTGTTTAAACATTCTTGATTACCGAAATGCGGGAAAGTGGACTCTACTCCGCGGCCTGCGAAAATCAGTACCAGTCAGAGGCGTAGCATAACCAAACATTTTTTGGTGGGGGGGGGGGCACCTGAGCCATCACCAAGAAGGGTTTTGCTACCCCCCCCCCCCAGTTTTTCAGAAATGGCGTCACCATTTTCATATTAGTAATGAAAAAAAAAGCAGAAAGGAAACCTTTACGATTTTAAGAACATGTAATAGAAATGATAAGTGAACAAATAGAATAAAAGTGTCGAAAAGAGTTTTTTCTGCAAAATTTGAAAGCAAATGCAATCTCTGAATATTATTTAGGAACATCCCAGTAAGGTTATGCATTATGATTTACCTCTGAGGAGCGCTGAAACGAACGTTTCGAACATTTTTTAACGAAAAGAAAGTATTCAGTGTTTGTACAAATCTATGACAAGCGTCAGTCAAGTAAAAAATAAATACGTAAATAAACATAACTTTTAAATTTCTTTTTTTCTTTTTCTTTTTTTTTTTTGTAAAAATATCATCATGAAAATAATGATTAAGTAGAGAAAAATATATGTGCCACCAAAATACATTTTAATTAGAGAAAAAGTTGAAACAGAGTAAGGCGAGATTTAAAAATGTCATGACTAGTCACACCACTGTTAGTGTGCTAGTTCTAAGTGTTTAAATACAAAAGGTGAAATTAAACGAAAATTTTATCGCGATGTTCTGAATACATGACATTTAAAACAAAAGAAAGTGTAAAAACTAAGATAAGTCTGAACTACCAAAAAATTCAAAATGTTTTTTTTTATTGACGGGGGCCGCAAACGCTTGTATTTCAAACAAATAAAAATATAAGGCTAGAAATTGAAAATTTCATTATGGAGAAACCAAACCACTCAAATAATTTTGGAAATGAATAGCAGAATTTTAATCCAAGTTTCCGCTAATATGCAAAATTATAAGCTGTATATCTGTTGTTGTTAAAATCAGGAAACAAAACATTGATTTTAAGAGGGTAAATCGAAGTTTGACTTTGCAGAAGGATAAATTTCAATTTATTTTGCTGCTTTACTACGCATTGCTTTGGTCTATAGCATCTCGAGGTTGCATTGAAATCAGAAAATTCTTCCTTTGAACGCGAATGCTTCGCGCGGGTCAACTAGTAATCTAAAATTGCGTTTCTGGAATTTCACTATCGGAAAATTGCTGAAGACGGGTCCCGAACCGCTCCTCCCAGTAACATAGCCAACTATAATCTAAAACTACGTTAGTTTTGACAACTAACTTCGAAAATTTTATTAATGAGCTTCAGCCCCTATACCTCCACCAATATAATTTAAAATAATCTTAAATTTCGTTTAAGGTCTTACCTTTCAAATAATTACTGGGGTAAAGCACCCGAAAACTCACCCCTAACGTCATTAAAAGTCAAATAAAATTGTTTTTGGAGCTCCAATTTGGAAAAATTTCCAGTCTTCATAAAAATATGAAAGATGGCACACAGCTGCGTTTCTTAGATTGTTCATTTTCGACAAATTTCTGGGAGGGGGGCCCTGGATTTCTCCTCTAATTAACATCTCCGAATAATGTCTAAAACTGCGTTTTCAGAACAACAATTTTGAAAAATTTCCAGGAAGAACCCTAAAATACCAACCTCCTTAACGTAATTAGAGGAAAAATATAAAATTTTTCAAGTTTCAATTTCGAAAAATGCCGAGGAAAACGCTCCCAGGCCACTTTTCCACCCTATCATTAACAAAGATCATCTAGAATACATTTTTAAGACCACACAAATTAGAAAAAAACATCCTATTTTTGATTTTTGGGCTAATTTCTCTATAATTCTGGAACAAAAGATTAAGTGTCTAGCAAGCTGGGGGTGATGAGCCAGTTTGGCATTTAAATATGAATAGCATGGGTGCTCCAGACATAACTAAAAAAGATTGCTAAGGTTGTTTATACTTGTTCAAATAATTTCAACTTTCCAAAAACTTATCACATTTTAAGTTATCTGACCCCTCAGATTATAATTTTTTGAAGTTACAATTATTCTTGTTTTTTTGCTTTCTAAATTACGGTTTTTTTCGTCACTTACAGATATATTTTCTTTACAAAACTGTTACTTTTCATCTACTATTGCAGAAAAAACCCCAACAATATTATTATATTAATATTTCATTGTTTCTATCAAAGACTTTTACAAAAACTTATCTGAACAATATAATATATAACGAACACTTCATTTTAACACATTTCCAACGTTCTGTTTCTCCGCCCTCCTGTTTCATCTATTCGCCTTTTTCTAGTTCTCAGAAAATAAGAAATTCTTCTAAATGCTACGCCGTCGAAGCCTCCCCTTTCCTCCAAAATTATTACAGAGCACCTCAAATTTTGTTTTCAAGGCTCCGATTCCCTGAAAATTACCAGAAGAGAGTCCCTGGATATCTTGCCATCCAACAACATGGGAGATTATGTAATGTTCCGTTTTTGGGACTTCAATTTAAAAAAAAATTGCTGGGCCCCTAACGCCAACAAATATGATCCACAGTCGCGTGTTTTAGCGATTACAATTTCGAAAAAATTAACGAGAAGGAACCTCTGAACCTTTTCTGATAACACCATAGAAAAACGCTCTCTAGTAGGACTTCAAGTTTAAAAGTTTCCAAAGTAGAGCCCTAGTACAGTCTTTTCCTCTGGAATCATTGAAGGTTGTCTACAATTACGTTTAAGACTTCAAGATCGAAATATTGGGCGGGAGATGTAAATCGATTCGAAAAATCGATCGAGGACAATCCTTCGAGTCATATTTTCACTAAAGTCAACAAATATGGTATACAATCGCGTTTTTAAGACATTAATTTCTAAAAATTTTCAAGGAACGTATTCAAAACTTTTCTCCCCTTAACATTACCAAAGATCGCCAAAAAATTCGTTTTGAGAACAAGAATTCTGAAAAATTTCCGGGGGAGGATCCCCGAAACTCCTCTATCTCTACGTGCTCATCATCGAGTACTGACTGACCTTCTTTCAAAACCTGAAGTTTTATCACCTCATTCTCTCCACAAACAATTGATACAAGATAAAAAAGAGATGGAAGCTTCAAAGCTAATTTCATGTGTAGAAAAAAAATTAAAGTCCCCCCCCCACCTATTATTTTAAGGGGCCACTGCTTCTGCCCCTTACATACCAGACACTTCTCATCATATGCCCCAGCTCCCCATACTTCTACAAAGTTCCTACTCCTCTGCTCAAAATTATCATTACAATTACTATTAATATCACTGTTGTATGACACCAAACTTTTGTAACATCGGGTTTTATACTTAATCATTTAATAGGGAAAATGCGTGAAATTTACTGTTTTTTACTTATAATTTTTTTTTCTAAAGAACAAATATGGTCAAACGAAGTAATCGGACCTAAGTTGAGCCATCCCCTATCCATTAAAAAAATAATCATTAAAATCGGTTCACTAGGTGAGACGCTGTGAGTGGACAAACAAACAAAAAAAAAAAAAAAACATACATACGGTATGAACTGATAACCGCCTCCTTTTTGAAGTCGGTTAAAAAGTAAAGTCGATGTTTTCGATAGTCGATAGATAGATAAAGTCAATAGTATAATAATGTTTAAAAACTTTGAAATTTATACGATAATTGTAAATGCATTTTGTTAAGTTTCGTGAAATCGTAATTTTTGGTTCATTTTCAAAGTTTGAGGCCATTAATTTACCTCTAAATAATTTAGTAATTACTCAAACTGACCTGCAAAAAACAGAAGAAAAAAAATTCATGGCTTTTAAGAACCACCCTAATGTACTGCTGAAAAATCGCTTCCAACAATGTAATTTGATTTTAAAAAATTATAATTTTTAGTACATTTGAAAAGCGTGAACGGAATGTTTGTTATAATAAATATTAATAATTTTGTGAAACAAAAAATGTGAATAGATGCAACTTTATAAAACCTGTACATAACTTTTTATTTCAATGCATTCGCTGCTTTAATCTTTTCATATTGTGACTGTATTTTCAATTATTGAATGAATTTTAATAATTTTCCAATGAAGATTTCCCAAATTTTGGCTAGTGCAAATTTTGTTCTTGTGGTAGCTTTATTATTTCTAAATAATTCATCTTTGTATTTTTTATAAAATATTTTTTAAAAATCCTTAGGCAGTTTTAAACAGAATAAATTAAAATACGGCATTAACAAAATTATATTCAGCGAGTGATAGTTCTAAAAGTGTCTTAATTTGTTACAAGAACAATATGCACCCCACAAAATTAATTTTTTAGTACGCCACTGCGGGACAGAGTTAAATGTTTCAAGTACTTCTCAATAACAACTTAGAAACAATATTAACTGATAAAGAACATGTGATTATATTTACAACAAACCAAAAAACAGGATTAATAAAATTTAAGAATTTTTGGACAGATTCAAGTATAATAGCTCATTGCGACCATCGAAAGATGAATGTTTGTGGAGAACAACTGAGCGTGTCAGTCGAGAATGTGAAAAAGTTTTGGAAATAAAACACAAAAATATAATGGTACTCATGTTCACAAGCGTTATGGAAAAAATTTCGAATTACAGTGAAACCTGTGTAAGTTGACCACTCACGGTGCAGTACTTTGGCGGTCAACTTAGACAGGTGGTCAACTTATAAAGGGCGGTAATGTTTTTTTTTTTTGTTATTTCTTGCAACATGTATTCATTTTTTGAGGAATTCACCCTTACTCTTTCTGTTCAGATCCACTTTCATTGTTTAACATTATTGAAAGTGAAACAATAATTAAAAATACTATTCAATACTTTTGTTATTTTTCCCTTGTTTTTAACTATATTAGACACTGTAGTTTTAGAAATTCCATATATGCCAGCTAATTTTCTCTCGCTTTCTCCATTTTCAATTACTTTTAATATTTCATACTTTTTATTAATCTCAAGTTCCACTAACTTGCTTTTTGAAGCTTTTTTATGTAAAATTTATAGCACAAAGAGCAACTGGCTCGACTCTCCCAGTTCACAAAGGCAAAATTAAAATGTCATATCTCTTGATCCCTTGCACAAGAAACATGTAACTTTACGCATTACTCATTAGCAGACCCAGATCTGCATACCCTCAGTGCGAGGGGCCCGCGTCCTTAAAGGGGCTGACGACGCTAGAAATTGATGAAAAAATAGAGAAAAAAAAACTAGCACTAAGGCCTATCGCTTTTCAAATAGACACTGCTGGCCACTAGGGAGAGGCCCTACATATTTTGTTGCAGGGGGCCCAAAATGTATAGATCCGGGCCTGCTCTTTTTAGCAGAATTCCTGTGTTGTCACAACGTATTGCAACTGAAAGAAAAGACTTTGAACTTTTCTACTGACAGCTATTTTCATTGAACAGAGTACAAAAAGCTATCTCAAATAGAACAACAAATGAAAAACAAGTTTGGAGAATAAAAAGCAGCATAAACTTTATACTGCTGTTCAGTTAGTAAAATGCTAGTATGTCATCAAAGCATTAAAAACATTCTTTGAAAGCTATCAAAAATATATATATATATATATATTATAAATAAATAAATAATAAAATAAAATAATATGCTGAAGGAAGTTTAAAAAATTAATCAAGTAGTCAACTTACAAAGGGATTTTTACAATACTCCAGACCAAATTTGGCGTACATTAGTGGTCAAAATAGACAGGTGGTCAAGAAGGAGAGGTGGTCAAGTTACAGAGGTTTTCCTTCATTATATGAGATAGGGGTAATTCCGTTCCTGACAAAAGCGGTCAACATAGACAGGTGGTCAACTTACAAGGGTGGTCAACTTTACAGGTTTTACTACTATGTTTTTCTAAATCTAAATGAGCATATGTTGGAAACAGAAGCAGCTGATAATCACGTTAACAAGTTTATAAAATTAATCGGTTTTAAATATTTAAGCATGAGAATGTATAATTCACTTAATTCATACAGTGAAATTAATTCACAAAGACCAATACGTGGGAAACTAACGAAATTAATACTGTATAAGGGACAATAATCACTAGTTTTCTGCAAACTTGATTTTAAATTGTCAGAACTATCATTTTGTGGAACAAAAAAAAAAATAAATAATAATAATAATTGGGGGAAGAGGGGGAGGGAGGAGCCAAACGACCATTCATGTAGTTTATAATTGGACTGAAAAGTAACAAATGAATTTATTTTCTGAGCACTTAAAACAAAAACAAAAAAAACTGAAGTAGACTAAAAATCACGAATAAACCAAAGTTAGTGTTTGATTAATATATAACTGGTGTGTAACGCATGCAAATACTGTTTAATTAAAATTAACTGATATTCGATTCTATTTACATTTGTATTTCTAATTGATTTAGGGATTTACATATGGTTTTATGAAAAATAGTTACACTGGCTTCAAAAGTTATTGAAAAAAAAAAAAAACGCATTGAATCTATTTATCTGTATTTGAAAATTTTGATTTAAATAAAATAAAATTTAGAAGGTTAATTTTTGTTGAAGATTTTTTTTTTATATATTTAACATTGAAGTCGTCTATTTGAACTCAGTATTTAAGGCAGGGCCTGATTACTGAATAGGCCAACTAGGCCTTTTCCTAGGGCCCTCCGCTCTTTAGGGGCCCCCAAATTGCTAAAATTGCTTTACCTAGCGAAAAAAACGGTAATGTTTGATTACAGGGGCCCCTGAAAAAGGGTTTGGCCTGGGGGCCCTCGACGTCTTAATCGGGCCCTGATTTAAGGCACTTGAAAAAAAGTTTAAATAGCTTCTGCGTCTGTACAAAAGTTATGATGGGAAAATATCTAATAGATCATTCCATGAAAAAGCTGGCATTTGGTCCAGCATTTCATTAAAAAGTGATAATTTGAAAAGGTAATGAACTATGAACAATATTTTTTACTAAAGTACGCGGATACATTTGTGATTTCTTAAGCAAAAAAATTTTGTCCATTCCACCTTTTAATTATTACTTTTAATGAAACATATGAGATGTGTCACGTGTGGACAAAGTGTCCACATTTTCCGGAATTGCGTTTTATTTCCCTTAATTGTGCAAATGATGGCTGCGAAAAGCGATTCTCTTCGATAAGGGATAGTTTCTTGTGAGGGTTGTCCCATGATCACGTGATGTCCAACCGGGGGATGTTGACGAGCTGAGGACACAGGCAGGGAGAAGGCACATCCCTGAGGCACATCTACTCTATTTTAAGATCAATGCTGAGACCGGTTTATGGTGATTTGTTTAGGAGAAAAGAGGGTGGCAAGGGGGGATGGTGCTTTTTGGCGGTCGCCGCAAGCCTGTCAAAACAGCTACATATTACCATTTGTGGCAAGTACTTCCATATGGCTATCGCAATGTTCTTTCCCCTCAACTTCTTTTTCAGGATACAGACAAACCTTTCAAATAAAACTAATACTGAACATAAAGAAAGATAGTTGAAAATTTATTGAAACAAGTTTGCTTAATTCATAGATTTTCACTTGATGTAATCGGAAATTTTACATTTTTTTTCGCTTTCCAATAACCAAATTTTTGGTTAAGAGTTTAAAATTGGCTTTTGAAATATTTAAATAAACAGCATGATTTGTTATTTCATCAAAAAATTCCAAACTACCAAGACCTGATGCTGATATGCATCCTCACACAAGAACACCTTCACCGTCCTGATTAACTAGTCCAACTAAGTTCTTCAGATTAAGTTCCTAATTTTTTCTTCTATTTACAACTATACTAATTTAACCAAAAATGTTGAATTCATTTTTATCTGTAAGACATAATTCTAAAACGTTTTGAGCTTATTTATCATTGATTTTGCGGCGAATAGCGTAAGCTTTCTGTTTTTCGAAAGGCTCAAGAACATCTCTGCGGAAAGAGGTCCGATTTAATCCAGCTAATCAGTGAACTTGGCGAACAATTTTAGGTAAAAATAAAATGTAATTTTTTTTATTTAACTCTTCTGAAACTTTTACAGCACTCAAATGTGTATTTTTCTCAAATTTTTTAACTGTAAATCTCCCATCACGCTTTCTCAACTTAGCCGGTTGACTTTTTCTTACCTTGTTTTCGGTCCACTTCTTTTCTTTAAAGCATTTTATCAAGCACTTTACTATAGAATAGAATAAATTTACTAACTTAGAGACATTTCAAACCAATTTACCGCTATTGTTAGGAAAAAATTCAAATTTTGAATGGTGTTTGTGCTTTTTTTACGAATACCAGCCATTTTAAAGTAATAAGCAAAATGTTAGGGAATAAATAATAAAAAAAATTAAAGCTAAATGACTTTAAAGGCTCAACACAATGCAAAAATAATAATAAAAAAACGACATATGATAATTTTAATTATGAATTTCTTCGAAAATATTTGAGTGAACGATCATTTTTGTGGCGTGTTATTTCTCTGTCTCTTCGTTTTTTGACCCATTTTAAAAAGAAGATCCGTCAATATTTTGAAAAAAAAAAAAAAAAAAAAACCCTAGGGTTTTGTTTAGAATGGCATAGGAATGATGTGAAAAAATATTGGACTTCATGTTCGAATTCAGTTTCGCGTTATTTTGGTTTTACTAAAAAATTTGGAAGTGTACGAACACTTTTGGGAGCCACTATTCGTTACTGGGCTTCAATCGTGTTTTTTACAAAACTAGTGGGCCGCACAATCAAAAAGGGTTGGGAACCGCTGGTCTTGAGGGACATCAGGGGCAGAGTAGCGAGAAAAATTTACCCTGGCATCATAAGCCCCCCCCCCCCCCCCCCGCTCCATCCCTACCTAGTCAGATTAATGCATAGGCACATTGGGTTACCAAATCTGCAGCTAATGTTTTAAAACATTAAGTAATTTCATATCGCAATACAGAAAGGCGTAAATATCAAGATGAGTTAAAGCATCTTAAAATTTTGAACTCTAACAAATTCTAAAGTTACTCCAAGCTGAACAGTATGCTGCCATGATTATTACATTTGAAATGATAGATACTTTTGATATTCACGTTTTATATTAATCATGCAAAATTTGACGACATCTTATTTTATGATACATATTTATCACAAGTATATGAGGTAGCGAGAAGCAAAGGGATGAAAATGTCTCTTATAAAGTTTTGAGTAAACCGCCTGCAAAGTTTAAACAGTGAATAGCATAAT